>NC_061116.1:102872434-102896662 GCF_002878395.1 Capsicum annuum | reverse complement strand
TAGGGACCAACATAACGGGGACTAAGCTTCCCCTTCTTTCCAAATCTCTTCACCCCCCTCATGGGTGAAATTTTTAGATACACTAGGTCACCAACTTAAAACTCAAGGTATCTCCTTCAAACATCCGCATATGACTTTGACGACTCAGCCCAGTTTTCAACCTTTCCCTAATCAACTTAATTTTTTCCATAGCCTCAAATACCGAAGCAGGACCACTCACAGCCTTTTCACCCACCTCGAACCAACCTATGGATGATCTACACTTCCTCTCATAAAAGGTTTCAAACGGAGCCATGCCAATTCTATAGTGGAAACTGTTATTGTAAAAAAACTCTATCAACGGTAAGTGATCATCCCAACTTCCCTTAAAGTCAAGTGGATAAGATCTCAACATATCCTCTAAGGTCTGGATGGTCCGCTCAACCTGATCATCTATCTGCGGATGAAAAGCAGAACACAAAAGCACTTGGGTACCAAGACCCTTCTGGAAAGCTTTCCTAAATTATGAAGTAAACTGAGTACCCCTATCCGAAATAATAGACAAGGGAACTCCATGAAGTTTGACTATCTCTCGGATATACAATCTAGCGTAATCGTAGAATCGACATAAGCCATGTGAGCTACATGGAGTCCAACGTACAACCCACATTGGGGAGAGCCATCCTATCTTGCCATCGGAGTAGGACTATCGATATCAAATCCACACAAACTAGTGATCACTATATAAATCTACCTCAGGCTCACTCCTACAAGGGCACGTAGTTCTAGGGAAGTAAGGTCGCTTTCTACCTCCCACTCGGTGCTAAAGATTTCTCTTGAACTTAGCTTTGATCATTTCAAGGACAATCCACAACAAAACAATTTCAGTAATATATAATTATACATCGGGAGCCATCATGCTTCCCATCTATCAAAATCAACCACGTTGTGAATTTCTTTCACACTCGAGTTCAAAACAACTCCATTAAGATCAAAAGGTCAAATCATTCAGAATATCTCAAATATTCAACATCAACGTGCTTATAGCACACACTTTCCCAAAAAAACACAATTTTCAATGGGGATTCATGACCCAAAAATCAAAATCATGAGAAATATCATTCAAGATTCATGCTTTATATCTCCACACATGTAAATTCATCTTTCAAAATCATAAACATTAAGATTTCATAATAATCATCATAAGATATGGGTTCATGCTTCAAATTCGTAAAAAAAAACAAATAAAAATCATGCCTTTGTAAAGAAAATTACTTTTGGGCACAAGAACGAAAGAGAGTTCTTGTTGAAAAACCCCACATACCTTGAATGATGAACTTTAGATCGATAATCATTTTTGAGATGTTAATCGTGCCTTTGAATGATGTTTCTTGGAGTTCTTGAACTAGGAACTTGGAATCTTGAATAAAGATGCAGAATTAATGGTGAACTTTGGAGGTTCTTGAAATTGGATGTAGGATCTTAGGCTTTTCTTTTTAAGGGAATTTGATGAAATATATCATATAATACTTCTAATAAGCTTTAATATAGGGTTTGGATGGCTTTTAGGTGAGGCGGAATGACCAAAACGCCCCTAAAAATCAAATAATTCTCGAATCTGTCCTTCGGTGGACTGTTTTGATAGTCTAAAGTAGATCAACCATAACATTTTACTCCGATATCTAAATTAGATGAAACCAATTTCATTAGAAAGAGGACTCTCATATCTTTCTGTTGATATATAGTATCTCACCCAGATCATTGTGTACGAGGAGTTATGATTATTTGAAGTTAACCTAAAAATTAGCTTTTGATAGGCTCAAGTAGATCGACCATAGCTTTTTGCTCCAATAGACAAATTCGATGAAACCAATTTCATTGGAAAAAGGACTCGCAGAGCTTTCCGTTGATATATAGTATATCACCCATATCATTATGTACAAGGAGTTACGATCATTTAAAATTTGAGCAAAAATACGTCATGCCTCAGTACTTTCTCCTGCACGTTTTACTGTTCACTACTATTCACAGTTCGATCGGAATTTTCATAACTCGTCACTCGGGTGTCTGTTTTGGATGATCCACATATCGCTGGAAAGATTATTCGATACTTTACGCAATGGTGGGTCATAATCTAAGACATTCTAAATGGAAAATTTATAATTTATTCTGGAAGGTAGAACCCAACATGTTTACGCAATAAATTTCAACGAAAAATTTCTCGGGGTATTACATCAGCCTCCCCTTTGAAAGATTCATACTCAAATGAACTCAAGACATGCCAAGATTAGATAGGGAATAGAGAATACAGCTGAAATCATTCCTTAGACTAATCACCAAATTATTTCTCACTCCAAATACAACATAGAATGCATAAATTCACGAACCTACAGCTGAACACATAATAAATGACAGCTGAACTGCTGCAACTTTTATCAAAAGTGCATGATTTAGGAAAGAACAGTACCTTAGGCTTGATCGGAGTTCGCGGAAAATAGGTGCGGGAACTTGGATCGCATATCCGCCTCAGCTTCCTAATTGCACCCTCAATAGATTGGTTTCGCCACAACACCTTGACCAAGGGAACTTCTTTGTTCCTTAGTCTTCGGACACTGAAATCAAGAATCTAAACAGGAATCTCATCAAAAGAAATATTTTCTTGAATGTCAGCACTCACAGAAGAATCCACTACCACAGCATCGCTAATATGTTTTATAAGCATGGAGACATGGAATATTGGATGAACAAAGGACAACACGGAAGGCAACTCGACCTTATAAGCTACCTTACCAACATGGCTAATAATTTTATAAGGACCAACATAATGGGGACTAAGCTTCCCCTTCTTTTCGAATCTCTTCACCCCCTTCATGGGTGAAATATTTAGATACACTAGGTCACCAACTTCAAACTCAATGTCTCTCCCTCTAACATCGGCATATGAATTCTGACGACTCTGCACAGTTTTCAACCTTTCCGTAATCAACTTAACTTTTTCCGTAGCCTCAAATACCGAATCAAGACCACTCACAGCCGCTTCACCCACCTCGAACCAACCTATAGGTGATCTACACTTTCTCCCATATAAGGCTTCAAACGGAGCCATGCCAATACTAGAGTAGAAACTGTTATTGTAAGCAAACTCTATCAACTGTAAGTGATCATCCCAACTTCCCTTAAAGTCAAGTGCACAAGATCTCAATATATCCTCTAAGGTATGGATGGTCCGCTCAGCCTGACCATCGGTCTGCAGATGAAAAGCAGAACTCAAAAGCACTTGGGCACCAATACCCTTCTGAAAATCTTTCCAAAATTGCGAAGTGAATTGAGTACCCCTATCCAAAATAATAAACAAGGGAACTCCATACAGTCTGACTAGCTCTCTGATATACAATCTAGCGTAATCCTCATCAGTATATGAAGTATGAATAGGCAAGAAATGAGCAGACTTAGTCAACCTATCAACCATAACCCAAAATGGAATCATGATGGCATCGGGAAGGAGGTAAACAAATCACGAAGTCCATATTTATCTCTTCCTACTTCCAGGTGGGAATACTAAACTCTTACATTATACCACCAGGTCTTTGGTGTTCAACCTTAACTTGTTGGCATGTTGCACACTTAGCTACAAACTATGCAATATCTTTCTTCATGCCACTCCACTAATAGATTTCCTACAAGTCTCGGTACATCTTGGTGGCACCAGGATGAATAAAATATCGTGCCCCATGCACTGCAGCCATAATCCTCTGTCTTAGATCATCAACATTCGAGACACACAATCTACCCTGCAATCTCAACACACCATCTCCCCCTTGGGAGAAAAGCTCTACTTTTTGATCCTTGACAGACTCCTTCAGTTTGACCAAACTAGCATCAAAGTATTGTTTTTCCTTCACTTCCGAAACCAAGGAGGATTCAAAACTACTCTGAAACCTTATACTACCTTCAGCAGAGTTAAACAACCTAACCCCCAATCTAGCCAAATGATGTACAACACAAGCCAACTCTTTCTTACCTTCTACCATATGCGAAACACTACCTATGGACACTCTACTTAGGGTATCCGCCACAATATTGGCCTTGCTCGGATGGTACAACACACTCATGTCATAGTCCTTTAA
This sequence comes from Capsicum annuum, assembly GCF_002878395.1. Lineage (NCBI taxonomy): Eukaryota > Viridiplantae > Streptophyta > Magnoliopsida > Solanales > Solanaceae > Capsicum > Capsicum annuum. Next base: position 102,892,556 of record NC_061116.1, on the reverse strand, counting down.
TAATTCTAACCATCATCTCTGCCTAAGATTCAATTCTCTCTAGGTAAACATATACTGCAGACTCTTATGATCATTGAAAACATCTACATGGACACCATACAAATAGTGTCTCAAAATTTTCAAAACAAACACAACAGCAGCCAACTCAAGGTCACGGGTGGGGTAATTTTTCTTATGGGGTTTCAACTGTCTAGATGTATAAGCTATCACCTTACCCTTCTGTATCAATATGCAACCCAACCCAACTCTCAAAGCATCACAGTACACCACAAAAACATCAACACCATCAGGCAAAGTCAAAATAGGGGCTAAAGTGAGTCGAGTCTTCAACTCCTGAAAACTCTTCTCACAAGATTCAGACCATAAGAACTTCACTTTCTTTTAGGTCAACCGAGTCATAAAAGACGCTATAGAGGAGAAACCCTTATCAAACCGACGGTAATAGCCAGCTAAACCCAAGAAACATTAGATATCAGTCAGAGAAATAGGTATAGAACAATTTCTAACAGCTTCGGTCTTTTGGGTATCAACTCCAATACCCTCGGAAGAAATGATATGACCTAGAAAAGCAACTGACCTTAGCCAAAACTCACACTTACTGAACTTGGCAATCAACTTCTGATCTCTAAGGGTTTGCAAGACAGTTCGGAGATGATCAGAATATTCATCCTTACTAGGGAGTACATCAGTAGATCATTGATGAACACTATGACAAACATATCTAGATATGGTTAGAACACTCGATGCATGAGGTCCATGAAAGCTGCTGAGGAATTAGTTAACCCAAAAGACATAACAAGAAACTCAAAATGGCCATAACAAGTTTGCAAAGCAATTTTGGGATGTCACACTCCCTAACTTTAAGTTGATGATAGCCGAAACAAAGGTCTATCTTTGAGAAATAACTTGCACCTTGCAATTGGTCAAATAAATTATCTATTTTCGAAAGGGGGTACTTATTTTTTACGGTGACTTTATTCAGTTGGCGGTAATCAATGCACATACACAAAGAGCCATCTTTCTTTCTCATAAATAACATAGGAGCACCCCAAGAAGAAACACCGGGCCTTACGAAACCCTTATCTAGTAGATCTTTGAGTTGCTCTATCAACTCCTTAAGTTCTGTAGGGGACATACGGTAAGGAGGAATAGAAATGGGTTGAGTATTGGGAAAAAGATCAATCCCGAACTCTATCTCTCTATCAGAAGGTATCCCTGGGAGATCATCCGAAAAGACATCAGAAAACTCATTGACGATGTTAACAGACTGGAGAGTTGGAGTCTCATACTTAGTGTCTTTGACTCTAACCAAATGGTAAATATACCCCTTGGAAATAAGCTTTCTAGCTTTGAGGTAAGAGATAAAATGACTCTTTAGTGACACAGAATTCCTAGACCACTCAAACACGGATGCACCCGGAAATTAAAACTTTACCACTCGGGTCTAACAATCAATAGAGGCATAAGAAGAATACAGCCAGTCCATACCCAGAACTACATCAAAATCTACCATGTCTAACTCAATCAGATTAGCCAACAAGACTCTATGAAGAACGGTAATAGGACACTTTTTATACACTTTTTAGGCAACAATTGAATCACCCACTAGTGTAGAAACTAGGATAGGCTCAGGAATAGTCTTAGGACTCATTTCAAAATTCATAGCAATCAACGGTGTAACATATGAGAAACTGGATCCAGGATCTAACAAAGCATACACATCAAACTGAAATATACGAAGTATACCAATAACAACATCGGGAGAGTCCTCCCAATCCTGGTGGAATGGTAAAGCATAGAATCTATTCTGGCGCTGCCCGCCAGCATTGTTAGAAGAGGCGCCCTGAGCTGGGGCTGGGCGAGTCGCTAGAACTGGAGCACTAATAGTCTGAGTCTGGGCCTGAGGGCAGTATTCACGACGCCCTTATCCATCTTGTGGAAAATTTATAACTTTGTGACCCATGTCTTCTCAATGGAAAATACCCCTCTTCTCACCCCAACATTCACCCAAATGAGCCCTACCACACTTAGGACACAGGGGATGATTTGGCTTACTGCCAGCACTGTACTAGGACCTAGATGCATTTGACCTATTATATTAATCCTGCCTACCTATAGGCACGGGAGCACTAGCAGATGACGGTTCGGGCATAGACGAACTATCCTGATACTGAGGGCGACTCCCTCCCTGCAATCTAGTCTGACCCTGTCCGTGCTGCTCAGACCTAGATCTCTCATTCTCTCTCATTCTATCTCTCTCCATAATCTTGTCTATCTCAATCTATTGAGAATCAGTCATCAGCCTAGAAAGATTTATCTCACTATTCAGCATAACATACCTATACTCCTTAACCACATAACTAGACACTCCAGTCACAAACTTACTCATACTAGCCTGATTATCAGCCACTAAGTCAGGAGCATACTTGGCCAACTGATTGAACTTTAGACACTACTCCCTAAAAGTTATAGAGCCCTGTCGCAGGTTCATAAACTCTTCCACCTTTGCCTTCCTCATCTCCAAAGGGAAAAACTTATCCAGGAATGTATCCTATAACTCTTGCCAAGTTGTAGGGACATATCCCTCACCTCTACCTTTTCTCCAAGAAACAACCAAGTCATAAGAAAGGTCTTTCAATATATACGCAGCCAACATCATACTATGTTCCTCAGATACATGCATCACCTGAGAAATCTTCTGCACCTCTTCTAAAAGCAATCGTGGATCCTCATCAGACTTCGACCCATAGAATTCTAGTGGATTCATCCACATAAAGTCACAGATCCTGGCAGCAGTTGAATCATCTCCCTACAACTGTGGAGGCGGGGCTGGGTTGGCCTGAATATTTGCAGTAACAGCTTGGGCCAGCGCCTAAAAGGCTGCCCAAAATTCAGCATAAGATACATTTTCATTCAATGGGTCAGTGGGTTGAGGTTGCTGACCATCATTATTTCTTCTCGCTCGACGTGGAGGCATATTTCTAAAAGAGAAGAGCATGAATCAATAGCAGAGAGAGACACTTTAAGCATGAAAGACTTCTGAAAGAAAGAATCATACTTTTTTCTAAAATGTGTTGTAGCCTCTTGCTCACAGATGTGGTATGCTACACACCGATGATCAAGACTCTACTTAACGCAGCTTGTCAGAATCCCTAGGACACCTTAAAACCTTACCAAGTTTGTAACGTCCCAGAAAATAGGTCCCGGAGCATCACACGATACTTGGGGCTACGAGTAGCCCCAAGCTAATCCTTTGAGCCATTTTCATTCAGTTCAATACAAATTAATGGGGTTTCCATAAATAACCCTAAAATATCAACAGAGTAATCATCATCCAAGACTAAAAGTATTTCAGAAAGATAACAAAATACGACTTATTAGTCAACTCCCAACATCTATACTAGTCTGACAACCCTCTAAGAAAATCAATAAAACCAGTGAGCCATTGAGACATGCCCTAACTAACTCATACTAAGTTATCAAATGTAAATAATTTCGTGAAACCAACATCAGACATCACGTCCTCGGAACTAGAGGACTCACTACAACAGAGGATGTAGAACATTACAAGAAAATGCAGTCCACATCCGAAGATGTGGGTCAGTACAATGGAAAGGAACCAAGTATATGGGGGTGTATGCAGTTGTATAAACATTCTCATCATAAATATTTATAAGAAATATGTAGCATGTACAAAAGATTCACATAGCCCAAAGAAAATCATCATAATCATTAGAAGATGAAATAAGTATAATAACACATGTGAGTCATCATATAATTTGTCAATCACTTTCAGTTCATCAAGAATATCAATTCTCATAATGTAAATATCATTTAAATCTTTTGAAAGAATAAATTTCAGAATTCCACTTTCAAATCACTTTACCATTCACCATAGACACAAGGAAACACACACACACTGGGAGATCCTAAAACTGACACAAACCATGTGAGCTACATGGATTCCAACGTACAACCCACATTGGCGAGAGCTGTCCTATCCTTGCCATCGAGTAGGACTATCGATATCAAATCCATACAAATTAGTGATCACTATATAAATTAGCCTCAGGCTCACTCCTATGGGGGCTTGTAGTTCTAGGGAAGTAAGTTTGCTTTATACCTCCCACTCGGTGCAAAAGATTTCTCCCGAACATAGATCAGATCATTTCAAAGACAATCCACAATTCAGTAATATATAATTATACATTGGGAGCCATCATGCTTCCCATCTATCAAAATCAACCACGTTGTGGATTTCTTTCGCACTCGAGTTCAAAACAACTCAATTAAGACCAAAAGGTCAAATCATTCAAACTATCTCAAATATTCAACATTAGCGTGCTTATAACACACACTTTCTCGAAAAAACACAATTTTCAATGGGGATTCATGGCCCAAATATAAAAATCATGATAAATATAATTCAAGAGTGATGCTTTATATCTCCACACATGTAAATTCATCTTTCAAAATCATAAACATCAAGATTTCAAAATAATCATCATAAGATATGGGTTCATTCTTCAAATTCGTAAAAAAAAACCAAATAAATATCATGCCTTTGTAAAGAAAATTACTTTTGGGCACAAGAACGAAAGAGAGTTCTTGTTGAAAATCCCCACATACCTTGAATGATGAACTTTAGATCGATAATCATTTTTGAGATGTTAACCATGCCTTTGAATGATGGTTCACAGAGTTCTTGAACTAGGAACTTGGAATCTTGAATAAATTTGCAGAATTAATGGTGAACTTTGGAGGTTCTTGAAGTTGGATGTAGGAGCTTAGGGTTTTATTTTTGAGGGAATTTGATGAAATATAACATATAATTCTTCTAATAGGCTTTAATATAGGGTTTAGACATATTTTGGGTGAGGGAGAATGACCAAAACACCCCTAAAAATCAAATAATTCTCGAATCTGTCCTTTGGTGGACTATTTTAATAGTCTGAAGTAGATCAACCATAACGTTTTACTCCAATATCTAAATTAGATGAAACCAATTTCATTAGAAAGAGGACTCTCATATCTTTCCATTGATATATAGTATCTCACCTATATCATTGTGTACGTGGAGTTATGATTGTTTGAAGTAGACCCAAAAGTTTGCTTTTGATAGGCTGAAGTAGATCGACCATAAATTTTTTTCTCCAATAGACAAATTAGATGAAACCAATTTCATTGGAAAGAGGACTCGTATAGCTTTTCGTTGATATATAGTAGATCACCCAGATTATTATGTACAAGGAGTTATAATCATTTAAATTTGGAGCAAAAATACGTCAGGCCTCAGTACTTTTTCCTGCATGTTTTACTGTTCACTACTATTCATGGTTCGATTGGAATGTTCATAACTCATCGCTCGGGTGTATGTTTTGGATGATCCATATAGCTTTGGAAAGATTATCCGATACTCTACGCAATAGTGGTTCATAATATAAGACATTCCACACGAAAAAATTATAATTCATTCTAGAAGATAGAACCAACACGTTTACGCACAAAATTTCAACAAAAAATTTCCCGAGGTTTTACATAGGGCTTCTAAAGGATTAACTCGAGGGTAGGGATAGTTAGAAAGTAATCAATTAGAAATAGATCTTTGAGCTATGCTTTCCTAGAGAAAACTAATATGTGGGTACATGAAAATCAACCTCAAATCTTTGTTAAAGCATGTGTGGATAGTCTCCGTTAAAGATTTTGATCTATCCTTTCAACAAAGTACCGTACTATCAACCACAGATTCTTTTAAATACCTCGTCGGTATGGCCAACTAATCACCACAAAGCCTTAATTGGGCATCCCTATTTTTAGGATGATTCCCAAGATATAGAAACTCCACAATTTATTCTTATTTCTTTGACAATAAAAGGGAATAACTATTATCTATCTTATTGTTCACAAATACTCATGTCAACTACATACCTGTTTCAAGGATGATGTTAGATCTAGATTACCTACATCCCTGTTTCAAGGATGATGGGGTTTAGGGAAATTAAGGCTTTCACTAATAATTTCCATTTTAAAATCAACTATTTGTGAAACACAGCAATATTAACTAAAAATTGAAGCTCATAACCCCAAGAGGAAAAACTAGAAACTCATAAAGATAATTAAAAAAATGCCAAAATCTCCATCAATTTGATTCATGAAAAATAAAGAGAATGAAAGATAGACTTTAAATTCCAATAAATCCTCAATGGGATTTGCCAACTCTTCAGTTAGGAGTCACTGTAATGTCTTCTTATCTCAAGATTAGTACAAATTTTACTTCAAGCTCCAAGTAATATGACCCTAAACTAAGATGAAGATAAAGGATAGATAAAAATTAATGGTGATTCTCCCAAATAAGGAAGGCTTTTTGCTCTAAATAGGATTTGGAGTCGGCTTTAGTAATTCACACATTTTTCGTTGGCATACACCCACTATACCGTGATCTCTCAAGTATTGCTATGATCGCGGCTCTATGAATGCAGTGAAATCCTTGAGATCGCCTGGCTCTGACTATCTTAACTTATTGCAATCGCCTCCTCCCTCTGTGATTTCAGTACCTGAGTCTAAATCTTCTTTGGGTTTTCTAACTCTTGCAATTCTCTTTGCATTTTGATCCCTTTTAAGATCAATTCTACTTCTTTTTTTCTCGTCACCTGTAGTCATTCAAAATGTTGAAATTAGTGCATTAAACTAAGAAAGTAGCCATATTCATACCTCCAAATCATAGTGGTGTTCACAATATTTGGACGTAAATGAGTGGTAAATTCACCACTCATCAATCTATCCATATAAAGTCACCACCTTAGTCTCAACATTCTGTAACCAAGTGTTTGTAACTCTCTTACTATCCACCAAGTTCTTGAAAAACTCATATGAAACTAACGTCATACCTGATATAGCAGCTGAAGTTGAAGGGTGAAGGGGCACTGAAGATGCACCCGTGGCTTTGAAGTAAAATTAAGGTTTGATGTAGATATAGCTGGGCTACCCTCACATTGTGTACTCAACAAGGGGGCCTCTCTCTACTCCCCCTTCTCAAACTCCATACTAACTCCCACGTCACCTTTCTTTGAATTACTCGGTTCTGTAGGAACTTAAAGGCCCTCAGTCTTGGTTGGAGGAACTACATTCGGTGCATAGGATCTTATGGGAATGATCGAATTTGTCGAATCATTCATCATCTTAGTTTTTTCCATGGTGGTTGCCTCAACTATCTCATCAATAATGGTACTTCTAAAACATAAACCTCATTACATAATCGCTAGACAAGACATGGGAATTGCAAATTCGTCATCTCATGATAAGATCTCTTATGAAGCTCATGTTAAATAATAGCTGCAAAATAAATATAGTATTCAACCATTATTTTTTCAGTCAGTGTAGCCCCATCCTAAGTCAATAAAATGTCTACAATAGTCGGACACAATCTATATCTATTAAGCAGCCATGAAAACTTTGCAACAAAAGTTAGTGTCTCCACTTTAATCACACCATGCCCCTCAATCCAAGGGGTACCATCACCAATAGGTGAAATATAGCTAGCGATCCACCTCGCCATCTCAACTCTCTGAATTTCATGTTTAGCATCACACATAATATGTTCTTCTTGTGAAAATCTTAATCTGTAGTCACTCTCTATTATGGACACTGAGAAGCTCAAGGACTAGTGTCTTGGACTCATCCTCATCTTGGGATCCCTCATAATACTGGGCTTCCTATACATCTACCTCTAGTGCTGGCTCTAACTCTGCCTCCACATCATCAATATCCTCATCATCATCATCATCATCATCACCCTGAATTAGCTGAGGAGAGTGTGGTAGTGATCTCCTGGCAATGTTTATCCTCTCCTTGGATAGGAACTGAATAGCCTCAGTTTGGGTTCTAGGATGAGTAAAAGCAGGCCACCCACCCAACTGTAATTTATCTGCTAGTGGAATGCCCAACTTGTCTATAATAATAGCCTCAGCTGCAACAACTTTTGGTCTCTAGTCATCAGGTGTGCCACTCTTGTCGGGTTGCTCTGGTATAGACAACTGGGTATAGATCCTCTAAGCTACTACACTCGGGATCTTAATCCCATCCCCTAAAATGTCCAGCTTTCTTCTTTGGTGCTATGTGTACCTATAAAACTAAGTTTTAGCATTCGAAAGATAATGTGGGACTACAAAATTTAAAGAAAAACTCAAAATTTAAAGACTTCAAATTTTTCCTCAATTTTTGAATCAGTGTAACTCACACTTAGTCCCAACATATGCACACATTCATCAAGAATAAACTTTTTAAATACAAACTAGTATTCAAAAATTTTGGTATTCCTCTATCCTTTCAAATTCAGCTTTCGTTTCGGGCATGATCTTATGGTTTAATTAGATAACAATGACCCACATTGATATTTTAGTCTAATTAGAGGATCCTATACTCAATCATGATGGTTTTTACATATTTTGCATGAAAATAGACATACCAACTTAGTTATTTCAAGTTTAACACAAGATACTACTATTAGGAGTCAAGAAAGTTACTTTTTATTTGAAGAATCAGAAGTGAAATATGAAAATGTGCAGTAAAACCTAATCTGGAATGCATAATTAGTGATTTTGGAAAAGTTGATACCAATAACAAGTAACCATTTTGCTTGTTCTTAAGTGCGGGGAAGTAGGGTAGTTTTGAATTTGAGAGGGAAGAAGGAATTTTGAGGTTTAATAAGTTAAAATTAGTTTGTGAGGTCTTAAATAGGGATCAGGGGTCAGTTTAGGGTTATTATAAGGAAAGATGGGCCAAAAATTTAAATAAAATTTGGACACAAAAAATACCCACTTGCAGCGGCCACCTACGGGTCGTAGGTGGTACCTATGTTCCATAGGTGGGCCCAATTTTTCAGCCAAATTTCCTTCTCTTTGGACTTTGTATTCTGATACATACCTTACTACTTGAGAGTTTGGAATTCCTATTTACGACCCAATAAGCAAGTTCATAGGCCAAAGTCCGCAAATTCCCCAAAAAATTCTCAAAATTTCATATTTATAGTTAATACATAACTTAGCTGGCCCATGTGGAACTTATGATTGTGATGAGTTGGTCACAATGTTCCCTTACCTGAAATGTTCTAAATTAAGCAATTTTACAACATTAAAGGTCATTATGCATGACATTAAACCTAAAAAAAGAAAACCAAACTTGGAAACTAAAATAGTGAGTTGCCTCCCACCCAACACCTTATTTAACATTGCGACACAACATGGCTATGTTAATTACTCATACTTCACGAACAATCTCGTGGGTTGCCTCCCATGCAGTGTTTGATTTAAAATTGCAGCATGACGTGGGTACCTTGGTTACTTAGAATTCATCAAGGTACCCAAAATAATACCCTCTTGTGTCATCAACGCAATGAATCACTGAAACTGCTCTCATATTATTAGGTTGCTTCATAGCTTTTCAGACATTAAATGTTACTTTCTTCTTACTGACTCAAAACATGAGCACCTCCTTTTTAATATCAACTATCGCTCTACCCGTTGATGGTTTTACTAATATAATGGACATCTTAAAGTTAACCTCACAATCCAAAATGACAAAATCATCTGAAAAAATGCGGTTTTAAACTTTCACCAACACATTAAAAGATATGCCCACGAGTTTCTTTACTGTATGATCTGCTATCAATAATTTCATAGAAGACAGCTCTGGAGAGCTAAAGTCTAATTTCTTGAATATGAACAACGACATCAAATTAATGTTGGCTCCCAAGTCACATAGAGCTATGGAAAATCTTGATGCCTCTATAGTACATGGGATCGCAAATGCTCCAGAATCACTCTTCTTCTAGGCAAGAGACTTAGAAATGACTCCACTACAATGGTGCACTCCTCCAACATCCTCAAAACTAGTTGCTAGCTTCTTTATCATCAATTCATGTATAAACCTAGCATACCTAGGCATCTACTCCAAACCCTCAAGGAAAGGGATGTTTAAGCTCAGATCATTTAGTATCATAACGAATCAGTTAAACTTTCCATCCTCTTTTTTGTGTTTGTCTTTCAAGAAAAGGGGGGGAGGTCATGGAATTTTTCTCACTATAGGATTACCGGCCTTTCCCTTACCTGTATCCATATCAGCACAACCATCAACACTTATCACCATTTCTGAATCCACAGTAGGTGTCTCTTCAGCCACAATACTATCATTCCTCAAAACCTCATCAGTAGGCAATGGAGGATCAATAGTAGATAAACCACTCCAAGTAGTGATAGTAAGATAGAAACCATCATTCTTTGGATTCTAAACCGTGTTAATAAGTAGGGTACCTGAATGTCTCTGATTCAAAGTGGCCGAAACTTACCACAATTGTTGTTCTAACAACTTGATTGAAGTTGCATTAGACTCGACCTTTTAAGTCAAACCTAAGATATCATCCTTGATCTCATTAAGCTGGCCTTCTGAATCTCTTTCCCCTTCACCAATTTCATCAATATCGACTTCATTCTCAATTTTATACTACGACTTCCCAGCAGAATGTACCGGTGTCCCTTCTCCTAGTAGTTATCTTTTTGCCTCCAGTCATCATCAAGTTCCCTACTGTGATCTCTATATCTATCTTTATCATATTTCTAACCTTGGTTCAATTTTCCTTTTGCTCGAAAACAGGTTAAATTGCTATTAAGATACTTATCTTCCTCTTCCAAGTCACACTCATATGTTCTAAAGGTTGAACCCTATAAGCCTACCACATTTATCTTCTCAGAACTCACTGTTATGAACTGCTTAGTCAGCAACCCAATATCAGTCCTCAGTTATGCAATCTCTTATGTCATAGAATTATCAACTTCTCTATGGTAACCAAAAGCTCTATTGGAATCAGTACAAACACCTCTCTTAGCCTTCTGAGTATGCTACCCTCTGTTGGTAAGAGAAATCTGGTCTAGAAACTCGAAAGCCACTCCCAGCATAATCTCATAAATTCTCTTCCAAAGATTATGTCTGCCTTGGATCGAGAACAAATTTTTAGTCTTAAGAAAATATATTAAATAAGTTCATCCCTAATATACGATGATTGGGTACAATGCTTAACTTTTTCTTAAATCTGAACCAAGCCTTGCATACTGACTCAGAATGTAGCTATCTAAAATTAAATATTTCATCTATAAGCTACAACATCCTGGTCAAAGGAAAGAAATATTTTAAAATTTTCATTGTAACTCATTTCATATGGTGATTGATACTCTTTGAAGTTCCCCTAACCCCAAAGAACTTCTCCAGTCAACAAAAAAAGGAATCACCACAATCTGAGTACCTTCTGTCTACCTCCAAAATAGTATAAGAAGTACAGGTCCCACCAAAATCAACAAGACTCATCTTTGCATCATCTGTAGTCGAGCAAAAAAATACACCTTTTAAGTTCAAGAGCTTGATCATGGAACTAGTTATGTCAAATTTCATATTTGGGGGCAGTGCAGGAGGAATGATAGCTCATGTTTTTACCGGCTCAACGTATCCCATATCTCCTTTATCACCATTTGATTGAAAGTTCTGGTACACTGGTATCACTTGAGCTAGACCACCCCAAACTCTTTCTCTAATACCTTCAAGTGTTTCTCGACATGCAACTTCCAATCGTGGCCTAGCTAGCTCTGCAAGCTGAGCTAATCACTAAACTTCATCCTTCATTCTCTAGTTATCTTCTTCTGCTAACATATGCTCCATCTATCTATTAGAAATGTTCAATGGATCACCTAGAGTAGGTAGAGGTACTTCATTCGAATTATCTCAAACCCCTTCAAGATGGCCTTCACGTACTAGTTTCATCATAGCACGATTAGGCTATAAAATGCTTTCTTAGTTAGGAAGGGATTTCCTTGACTTCTTGTTTAGGCATACACCGATATATGAACATCGAAGAACATAAAAATAAAGACTCAAAAACTCCAAAAATCTTCAATCAAAAACTTACACCATCTTCCTCAAAAATAATATGAAAATTTTGATCAACACCTAAACTACACCTCTAATTGAGGATAAAACAGTCGTTGTCAAGAAAGTAACCCAACTGGTTGGGGTAAAACCCACATGGAGTACATTGACCAATATCTCTTATTTAATGAAAACTATAGGGATAAACTAAAGTAAATTGGGGTGATGTTGTTGTAGAAATCTTGAACAAGTAATTGCACTCAACTTTAGTTGTAATCAATCAAAGATGAACACTAGAACTGTGTTCCTCCTGGCTTCTATCTCGGTAGGATTTTCATGCTCAATCTAACTATCCAACTATTGTTCATGTAGAATTTGGTAGGTTAGGTATACCAACCACCTCTCAGCATATTTCAGTGGATTTTACTCATCTCTTCTTTGTCTCGGAATTTCACCATATTATCCATTACCCTGGATCCCAATTTCAACTATCTCGGTCTTAAGTTGATTAGATGTAAGTTAATTATTTGAAGAAGATAATGCAGGTAAGCTTATTTTGGAAATTAACCCTAAAATACTGTGGTGATCTCCTTTACCCAATTTCTACCTCCTACTCTAATTCGTAGTGATACAGGCTGGATCCTAACATTTGCAACTATTAAGAAAGCAATAAGTATAATGAAAACCACAATGAATCTAGAAGGATTGATCACTTCCCCTACTTTGTTATTAAGCTAGGGTTCCTACAACCCTAGCTAATATAATTAGTCACTCATGTTTGTAATACGATCAACGAAATTCATAATAGAATCCATACAAATAATATCACAATAATTAATGACTAAAACCCAAAGTATATAGATGAATAAACAACCAAAATCAGTACAAAGCTATCCTAAGAAAAAAATTGAATCCTAGAATCAAGTATATGTTTGTGAATTCTAAGAGTGTATAAACTAACAACAAAATTTCAAAAGGGCATTTATAGGATATAAGGAAACCCTAAAAATCAAAACCCAAACAAAAAAGAAAAATTGAGGTCGGTGGCTATGTACTTAGGCCTACAGACCATAGGTGGTCCTTGGTAAGTGACTCAGACCTCTGCACTGATCCTAAAAATCACTGAACTTTTAGTTTTGGCACTTAATTCAGTTCTGACACCTAAAGACCGTAGGTTCCCAGAGTAAATGCAAGAGTTCTTTTTCCTCCATATGATCCTCTAGACTTTAAGTTTTGACACCTACTTTGGTCATCTACGCTCGCTAAGTAGCCAAAAACTTCAATTTTCATCTTTTTCTTTAGTTTAGCATCCAAACCCTAACTCTTTGCAAAACATACCCAAAACACATTAAAAAACCTATGAAACTTGCATATTTTCATCATTTTAAGCATCGAAAATGCTATAAATTCATAGCACATTACCTGTCCTTCACAAATATGCAATCAACATCACATATTTAAAATTTACTTGCATCTAGACAAAGGCCAAATTATACTATTAATGATGATAACCTACTTGTTGAACAAGCCATTAACAACTACTTTGTCCCAAAGGAAAATCGAATCCCACATGACAAGCCCATTGCTATTGCACTATATGGAACTTCCAATATAATTCGTTGCTTCTTTCTATTACTACTACCACTTTACATATAAGTGATTCTTCTAATGATCCTAATATTAGCCTTATTACAGGCTAGAAAAGAACAATGTCCCGCCATCACTCCCCCTCATACTCTTTCTTACCAACATTCCCTCCGTCACACCCTTTTTTCTTCTCTATCTCATGTTGACAACCACCACCACACCACCTCTGCAAGGCTATAACTCTAAAATGGTGTACATAATATAGTCAATAGCCAACTTTATGTCTCCCCAATCTTGGGTGGAACTGTTGATATCCATGCTATACCTCCACTCTAAAGATGATACCGTCGCTGCAAAATATAGTAACCCAAGCTATACCTCCACTCTAAAGATGATACCATCGCTGCAAAATATAGTAACCCAACATAGGTTGGAGTCCAATCCCAAGGGAATATGTAGAATCGTGGCTCTCAGCTGTTGTAATCAATAGGTAGAATTGGAAAAATGAGGGAGGAGGGTTGAGTAGCAGTATTGAACAAGTATCAAATATCAACTTTAATTGTAATCAGTCATAAATAAACACTAGGATTGTATTCGCCCTGGTATTTCAACTCCATAGGATCATGTTATATTGGACCAACTTGATACCTTGCATGCAAAATCAATAGTTATATACCATCTACAATCTTTTGGATGAGTAGACATATTTCACCCTTTACCTTTTCAGTCTCAAGAGATCGGCTTACTAATCATTATCTTGATCCTAGTTATCTATTACCTTTTGATTATCGATTTATTAGATGAAATCTAATCATCTTACTTAGATAATACCTAATATCATAGATCGACAATTAAAACTCAAATTACTATTGTCATTATCTTTTCCTAGTCACTACTCCTCTTTGGAGTAAGTAGCAATAATCTGGCTGGGATCCTAATGTTTTAACCACTAAGATAACTATTAATGAGAAGATAGTACAATGCATGTGTGGGTATCAGTTTAGAACAACAACAACACTTCCCCTACTTGGTTAGTCCACCGGGGTATCCATAACCCTAGCTATGGTTTTTTAGTCGCTCGTGCTTGTGAAGTAATAAACGATATTCATGATTGAAAGCATAAGATAAAATCACAGTAATCACAAGTAAACACCCAAAATCATAACTAAAAAAATCAGCTGAAATCAATACAAGAAAATTCCAAGACTAAAATTGAATCTCGAAATTAAAATATATTTGTAAGTATCAAGAGTGTGTAGCTTCTACTAAAAAAACATAAGGGTTATTTATAGTACATAAGGAAACCATAAAACCGAAGCCCAAATAAAATAGGAGAAAGAAATATTGGTGGCTATATGTCATCACCACATGCAGCCTGTCCTTGGGCGCATGTGGCACATGCGGCCAACAGGCTGGGAGCATGTAGTGGCCGCATGTGCTTAGACCATAATTTTTGGCTGGTTAGCTCTCGAGATTTTGTACTTCTGACAAATACTTTGCCCACATGCGGTCCACATATGCTACATGTGGTCACATGTTTACTTAGCATATGTCGAGAGTTATTTTTCAACTCTTGTTCAATTCCCGCACATGTATTAGTCATAAACAAGTCAGAAAGTATCTCGTATATCCATAATGGCTCGCATAAGAAGCAAAACAAACCTTTTTCATCTTTTTCATGAACATAGCATCCGAAGCATGATTTCTAAAAAACCAATGCATCATATCTAACAAAATAACCTCAGAAACTTGCATATTTTCCTCGTTTTAAGCGTTGAAAGTGTTATATTTCTATAGCACATCAACACCCTCAACTTAAAATGTTTGCATGTAATCGGGAAATAAATCACAACACAACTAAACTAAACTAAACACGATGCTTAACAAGGACTATCTAAGTTATTCAAGGCAGTTAGTCAATACTTTAAGCTCAAGACACAACACCACCTCTTATCTCACTTTTCAAAACCATTTGTACACAAACATGAAACACAACAATGTGACATAATGGGATCAAGATATGGCACTACATTAGCAATAGACAACTATGCATATATACAAGTTACACTACCCAAACATGTAAGTAGCTAGAAATATAACTCATGTTCCCTCACAACAAAGATGTCCCACTCACTCATATAAAATCATGCACGTCAATGCAGGGGCATTGAAGAGACACTCATATTCAAAAGAGAAATTTCAATCAATTTGCATCAAATATCATAGGTTTGCCCTTATTTTCTTTAGATAAAAGACATAAAGTCACCCCTAAACTTGTTTGAATTTTGCAAAAAGACACTTAAACTATGCGGGTGTCCTATTATCCCATAAAAATAGGTAAGACTATTAAAAATAACCCTTTTGACCCATTTTTAGCCTATTTATTTTAACACGCATTAGGAGGTACGTGAGGAAAGAAAAATATTGAACTAACTGAAAAAATCCACCTGTAATATAAATATTTCTAGTTTTTCTTTTTCTATTTTACTATTTTTTTCATCCTTTTCTAGTTTTTTTTTTGTTTCTCCTTCTTCTTCATTTCATATAAAACAATGGAGTCCTATTTTTCTCTTCCTCTTTTTCTCCGTTAATGTAATTATGGTGGATATTATCATGGTCGATGTTTATTTTTTAATAAAGATGATAAGAAGATTACAAAGAAAGTAAAATGGATATGGTACATTAGCCACCATTTTTTCTTGGTCGGGTGTTCTCACAGTTATTCGGAACCATTTTTGGCATTGGTCCCCCACCTTCAGCCCCACTGTTGGGTCACCAGCATCCAGAGACTGTAGCTCGCTGGAGTTTTTGTGATAGGATCGACTGAAATTTCTTAGGGAGGTACGTATGAGGATAGCGAACAAACCCAGTGGTGTAATTGCCACAAATCTCGCCAAAATTTGGTTGATATTTTGGCAATTTGCTTTGCCACTGACAGCATTCACTGGGGATTTGGTATCAAATTGTGATTTGCTACTAATTAAAAATTATCTATTTTATCTAATGAACAAAAATAGTAAAAAAATTAAAATATATGTATTTTAATTAATTAACATGTAGGGATCAATAATTGGTGGGTGTTTATCACTTGTTTATACAAATTAGGATTGATCCAGAAAATATGTAATTATATCAATTTGCAATAGTTTAGGGGGACATAGGACGCTCAGATAGTTAAAATGTCCTTTTGCAAAAGTCAGACAAGATCAGGGATGACTATGTTCTTTTCTCTTTTCTTTACCTTAGAATTCAGACAATCAAGTTAGGATCACTATAGGACTTTTCTAGTAGGTATGGTACATATGGACATATAAAGTGACTAAGCCTCCTTGGCACTATACTAACCTTGGGGTCTCACTTATTTGCCAATTTTCTTATTATTCCACCCTTATTTCTCCCTTTTTGTTCTTTATTTCACATTCAGGTTAGGTGTGGTATTTTATTCCCTCTTTTTCACTTTTTCACAATTTTTTTCTTTTTTATCTTTTCTTTTGCTACCACAACCAGCCCTACTAACTTTTTCTCATGTTTTACCCTTCTTTATATCCACTTCACATCATGAACCTCTATGATAGCCACTCTCAACTTAGGTGATTTTCTTGAGTTAAAGTGCACAATGTCCAAGGAGGACCTGGGCTAAAACAGGTTCATTGTAATACAAATGGGAAGCTGAATAGTTGAAACAATAAAAATACGTTATATGGCTTAAAATAGGGATCAATGGATAGTATTTCCATAGGGAAGGTCATTTAAGCTAAAACTGGACTAAAATAAAAAAACCAACCTATGATCTTTTTCTAGCCGACTATCCTTCAACTTAGGCAAGACTAACCAGGCAAGATCTGAATTCAACACACAATGAGAACTAAGTAGCATATTACACACACATGACACTGGCTTAATAGTACAAACAACAACTTTTCTAGTTCATGCAACTATTAGCAATTAAATATCATGTCCTAATCCTAATGCCATAACATGATCCATAATATTCACACATATATAAATTCACACAGTTCTAAAACACAAATTTTTTTGGAGGGGTATAAGAAATTAATCAAAACATGACTACTGCCCTAAATACTTAAAAATCTCCTAATTACCTAAAAACACAACACAATACAAAAAAGCATAATAAGATACAAATTAACCTGGACATGCTGATTCTACAACCATACCATAACCGAAAAAAATAAGCATGGTAAGAAAAACCTGTAGCAGTTATGGTATTCACCACCCCCAACTAGAAATTTTCCACCATCCCCAATACACTAAAATAATACAAAACAAAGGAAAGTGAGAACATAACTGGGATTCACTAAGCATCTATGCACCTTGGGTTGCCTCCCAAGCATCGCCTAATTTAGCTTTATGGCACGACTTAATTCCCTTGGCTACTTAGACTTGGTCAAGGTCCATCTCAGCTCAAACATTTACTTCCTCCAGGCTTCCTATGTAATACTTTACTCGCTACTTGTTTACCTTGAATAGAATGTCACCGTCATTCTTTATTTCTAAAGAACCATGTGGGAATACCTTAACAATAGTGAATGGTCTAGTCCACCTAGTGTAACGCCCCAAAATCGGGTCTCGAGACATCACACGGTGCTTAGGGTCACAAGTGACCCCAAGCAAACCCTTCTACTGGCATAACTCATAAGAAACTGAATAAAAATACAAATCCATACAAATTAGCAGAAATTAACTCTTTTTTGAATCTGATCGATACAAAAATAGAATTTTATAGGATTACAATTCTACCTTTACAACCAAAATTAAAACAAAATACATCAACTTCTACTGACTGTCTATGAAGCCTCTACTAGTATTGACTATAGGTAGTCGGGTCATGACTCTCGACTACCCCAACTCAATACGACTGAATAAAGAAAATACAACACTATAAACTCTGCATAACTAACCCAAGCCCTTGAATTAAAAGGACTCATCAAGTACTGACTGGATACCACAAACTAACTGGATTTAAAGGTACAACTATACATTGTACCAATATTCTGAGAAAATATAGCCCACATACGAATACGTGGGTCAGTACCATGAAAAAATACCGAGCATATGGGGGTGCAATGCATATATACAATAATATCTTAATATCATCACAGTTTATAAAATCATGCATTCTGATATAGATGACTCACTTAGCTCGAATTAAATCATCAAAATCATGGACGAATAATACATGTAAAGTAAAACAAGTGAGTCATTACAATACATTTTCAATTCACTTTCATCTCAATTTCAAATCATCAAAACAATCAAATCTCATGTCAATTCTCATTAGAATATATTTCTTTAATCTTTTAAGAATAATAACTTTCTCAAACTCAGCCGTTTAAGCAAATATGTTTTCATCTCAGATAGAAGGGTACACACATACACATTGGGAGATCGTATAACCGACCTAAACCATATGAGCTACATGGAGTCCAACGTACAACCCACATTGGGGAGATTCATCCTATCCTTGCCATCGGAGTAGGACTATCGATATCAAATCCACACCAACTAGTGATCACCATATAAATCAGCCTCAGGCTCACTCCTACCGGAGCATGTAGTTCTAGGGAAGTAAGGTCACTTTATACCTCCCACTCAGTGCTAAAGATTTCTCCCAGACTTAGCTCAGATCGTTTCAAAGACAATCAACAACAAAACAATTTCAGTAAATATAATTATACATCGGGAGCCATTATGCTTCCCATTTATCAAAATCAACCACGTTGTGGATTTCTTTCACACTCAAGTTCAAAACAACTCCATTAAGACCAAAAGGTCAAATCATTCAAAACATCTCAAATTATTTAAACTCAAGGTGTTTATAACATATGATTTTCTCAAAATAATAATCTCAAATAGGGCTCCAAAACCCATACATCAATATCGCCATAAAACCTTCCAAAGTTTCATACTTTATGACATAAGCACAAAAATAATCACTTAAAACTTAAAATTTCTGCTTTATAATCATACATCTTGGTAAAGAAAATTATCTTTGGGATTCAAATCTCATTGTGCTTATAGCACATAATTTCTCAAAGTACAATTCCAATTAGGACTCAAGGTCTCATACATCAAAATCATATTAAATTTTCTCAAGATTCATGCTTTTCATCATAAATATAAATAACTTACTTTAAAAGATGGAAAATTCAGCTTTATGTACAAAAATGTCATCATTCTCATTCAATTCAACTTTCAAAACATAGAGAGTATCATAATCTCATGTAAAATCATATAGGGTATAAATTCATGTTTCAAATTCATATCAAAACATGTAAAATCACGTATATTCATAAAAGAAAAATCAATTTGGGCACAAGAACGAAAGAGAGTTCTTGTTGAAAATCTCCACATACCTTGAATGATGAACTTTACATCGATACTCGTTTTTGAGATGTTAATCGTGCCTTTGAATGATGGTTCTTAGAGTTCTTGAACTAGGAACTTGGAATCTTGAATAAATTTACAGAATTAATGATGGACTTTGGAGGTTCTTGAAGTTGGATGTAGGAGCTTAGGGTTTTCTTTTTGAGGGAATTTGATGAAATATAACATATAATGCTTCTAATAGGCTTTAATATAGGGTTTGGACGGATTTTGGGTG